>NC_057794.1:472434434-472454865 GCF_018294505.1 Triticum aestivum
GCCGGCGACGACCAAAACTGCGGCGGGAGCTCGCCGGACTTGAGCTACAGGCGGCGGCTGGACTCGCGGAGACCACCGGGGCGTAGCCCGTGCTCGTGCGCATCTAGGGGGGCCAACGGGAGGTGCGGGGGTGGCCGGGGTTCGCCGGAATGGAGCCCGAGGCGGCGGCCGGAGCTCGGGTGGGTGCGGGGTTAGTGCTGCGGCTTGCAAACAAGCTAGCTGCCACGCTAGCGTTGCTCCACGGGTCGTTGCGAGTGCAACGGACGCACGCGCGGGGCCATTTGGTCACCGGGGCTTCGCCGGCGACGAGTCCGTGCGGCGGAGCGTCTCGGCTCCGGTAGAGGGGGCGGCTAGAGCTCGAGATCGAACTTGGGGTTAGGGGGAAATGGAGCAGGGACTCACGGGGATCATGCAGGGAGGGTCAGCGAGCTCGGGGGCGCGCCGGAGTGGCCGAATTCAACGGAGAACGGCGCCGGGGCCGAAGCTTGGGGATGATGACGATGGCGGTTGCTCGGGGCCCTTCTGGTCGCGTGAGACGTCGAGGAGGTCGAGGGAGGCACTGCGGAGCTCTGGGAGGCGTCGGGGAGGCGAGAGGGGGATGGTGGCCGCGGCGAACGGCGTCGGTGGCGACGCCTCCGTTCGGGTCCGAGGTGCGGAGCGAGAGGGAGAGCAGGAGAAGGGGATGAGCACGGGAGGGAGTTGAGAGAGGCCTGAGGGAGCCGCGTGGCGTCTCCAGGGAGTAGCGGAGGCAAGCAGGGAGGCAGGAGGTGGCCGAGGCGGCATCGGCGCTCGCCACCGAGCTGCTTCGGTGCGAGGGGAGGAAGAAGACAAAGGGGAGGAGGTGGGCTGGGCTGGCCGGGGGAGATGGGCCAGGTAAGTGGCCCAGGTGGCTGCAGGTAATGTTTCCCTCTCTCTTTTATAATTCTGTTCTGTTTTATCTTTTCTATTTTCTGCAATTTGTTTTTGATTTGATTTAAATATCAAATCATTTTATAAAATCCTGGAAACAGTTATGGGTGTTTTCTGAATTATTTCAGTGACCCCTAGCAATTTTCCAACATTTATTTGAACATTTAAATTATTTATAGTATTTAAATGCCCAAAGTCAAATACAATATGGTTTAATTCAGAGCCCAATATGTCCTGCAAAAATATAATCATTTTTGGAAGATGCTTTCACCTCAAACCAGAAATGTTGAACATTTTTAGAGGGCATTTTGGGTTTAATGAAAAAGATTTTATTTTGACCCTAGTTGAATTCATTTGGTGCTAGGGTTTAGTCAATCCCCATTTCAGGTTTAAATGAAATTTAAACATGAAGCAACACTCTAATGCATGCACTAGGCATTGTCAGAACTAGGGATGTGACATCGTTTGATTTGATTCTTTTTGCGTACCGGAGTTCTTAAGTTGAACTTTCTGGTCAACCTCTCTTATTTGAGTTTTGCTTATGCATCGTTGCTTGTTACTTATGTATGTTATTGTTTGCTTGCAATAGAATTCCCGGAGTGCGAAGCGTGTTACTACGAGTCTCTAGGATTCGCGGATCGTCAGCAAGGCAAGTAACACTTTGATCATATCCCATTATTACCCAGTTTTTATGCATTAGTTCCAATCCTCAAACATTGCATGATTAGGATGTCATTAACTTGTGGGTTGGGAAGTAGTTGCTGAGGTAGAACCTATTGCCTTGTTATATTCAAACCCTTGGGAGTTACTTCTACGTATTGCTTATATTGCTATGCTATGCTCGTAGACGTGGTTTGGGTTTGAGTGAAATTCATGACAGATGTGAGATTGTTAATTAATGGTTCAACTTAAGGTGGCAACTTAATCAAACAACTGGGTGGATTGAGGCACCTGGGGAACCCAGTGTTGTCTGTATTTTTTTTGGAAATCCCGGGGTACCCGTGTGATCTTCCTATGGACCGCCACCCAGGCTCAAAGGGAACTGAGATGATTCATGCTAGAAACTTCCGTGTGCAGCCACAAGCTATTATGGGCTCTAGCATAGTTGAGTAAGTTACGTGAAGCTCTTGAAGAGGAAGATCAGCAGGTAGTGGGTTTGGTAGGTTTGGTATGGTCTACCCGGAGTAGAGAGTTAGTTTTTGAAAGACTATGTCTCGGTCATCCGTTTCTCAAACACCATGTAGTGCGAGAAATCCAACGGAGGCGATCGAGTCTTGTGGGGAAAAGTGCGCAAACCTTTGCAGAGTGTACAATCTAATCATGGTTAGCTGTGTCCTCGGTTATGGACAATTCTTGAGTATCTAGTACTTGGGTTATCACATGTATCTCACCATGTTTAATTAATACTTTGGGTTGTTAATCACTTTAATTGGGATTGAGTTGGGGGTACCTTCTCAATGATGTTTCAACCACCATGATAGTTAAATTAAAATCTATTCCTTTGTTGTAGGGAAAAATTGGCTTTTCGAAAAAACTATAACCACACAGCTTTCCGCCAGCCATATATGCATGTAGTGATAGCATTATTCTGTTTCTGCTCTACTGTGTTATATTGCCAGCATATTCCATGTGCTGACCCATTTTCGGGCTGCAACGTATTATGTTGCAAACTTTTCAGACGAGGAGTAAGGTTCGTTAGGTCATTGCCGTCCAGCTCAGCTATGCCGTTGGAGTTGATGGACTCACTTTATCTTCCAAGCCTTCCGCTGTTATCGCATTAGATGGCCTTAAGCCATATTATTGTAATAAGTTCTCTTTTATACTTTTCGATGTAATAAGTGTGTGATTGCTAATCTGTTATAAATCCTCGAGTACTGTGTGTGTCAGCATTACCGATCCAGGGATGACACTGAAGCACAGAGACTTGACCATCTGAGGTTGGGTCGCTACATACTAGTAATAGTTTAGAAACCCAAATAAATGAGTGAGGTGCCTTAATGTTACTCTCCACTGTGACTAGTCTTATGGGAAAAGTTGGGGAAGAGACGGCTTATTTTTTAAGCCGCCAAAAGAACTGGTCCTAGGAGTGGTAGCTAGGGAGTAGTAGCTAGGGATCGAGTGTGCGAGATGAACCGGAGAAAGTAAATGCAGAGAGATGAAATGCAAAAAAGACGAGGGGATGTGATGGTTGCTTGTCCATTTATTTTACCAGGCCAGTTATTACTGGGAGTGGTTGTGTTTTATGATATGATGGCTTTACTGCCGCGCCATGAGCAGGATGAGACTCGTGTGCGGCGCCGCCCTCTACGCTAGTACTACATCGGTCGTGGTTTATTAGTCCCCCATGGAATTTGACTGAATATTTAACTAACAAAATGTTAGTGCATTTCAACAAAAACTATATCGTTGGATTCGTATTTGAACATAATTTTCAATGATATAATTTTAGGTGACATGCATAAGCATTTATCGTACTATATATAGTGTTAGTCCAATTTTGGTCGTACTAATCTATAGTAAGGTGCCCGTGCGTTGCACGGAACAGTGAAATGCATTGATCAGGGAGTTGTTTATTTTGACAAAGGATGTGCGGGTCATCTCATGTGTAACGGGTATCGATAGGTTTGTTCGGATATTATTTCATCTCTAGAGCTCTCAAACAATTTGGTGAAATGGATAAAAAAAGTATCTTTTGCAAACAAAAGCGTTCAACTGTTCACCCTGCATCCAAAACTTGTGAAGAAATAACACTTATTGTGTTTTGCAAGAAATGATCTTTAAGAATTAGTTTTTGAGTATCGATTGTTATACATGTTCGCTACAGATGACATGACACTTTCTTATAGTCAACCGTTGGCTATACTATTAAGTATTAAGCATGCCCTTATACACCTAGATGGAGGGATTAAATCAGGGTGACTTTGAAGGGGGCAGAGGAGATGTAAGAAATGGTTCATCATAAGTCTTTCACCAATACTGTAGTAAAAATTTCATACATGGAAGATTCTAGACTAAACCATAAATGGATACACTTTTATTCATGCGCGATACTCCAATAGAGCAAGATCATGCATGGAAGTCTCCACATGTTTAAACAGCGGATTACATTGAGCAAAGACTAATGATCAACATTTAACTTGGTAATGCATATGTCCAGGTGAACCTCCTTGGAGTCCCCGTGCACCACGTTGGGGGCCAAATCATACCATGCGTCTTCCATGTCCACATCGGCTGGAAGGTCCTAGCTCGGCATAGTCCTAGTCAGCTTGATGTAGCCAGTGTCGCCGCCCACGTACCTCCGAGGGGTAGTAACAGTGAGCACGCACCCATACATCAGCCTCGTGTCAGTGTCAGCGTCAGCGGCGTCACCCCTGACGCACACTACAGAGACAGGGCGGCGGCCTGCTCGGGCCTCGCCGGTTCCCACAATCAAGAGGAAGACGCTGTCGTTCTTCTTCAAGACTAGCAGGCGGCGGTGATCCTCCAGTGACTCCGGCACAGTGAACGGGTAGCATGTCTCGTACTTGATGTTCTTCGCTGTGGGCCAGTAGTGATAGACGGACGACTGCGTGAGGTGATGCACGTGGTCCACCGGCGAGCCCCAAAATGGCATCGGGCACTCTTAGCAGTAGACGAAGGGCTCCTTGGAGGCATCGACCATGCCGTCCATGAAACGGGAGTGGCTGTAGGGGACAGTGCGCCAGTTGAATATATGAGCAAGTTACTACGAGATTTAGTATGAATAAGCACAAAATAAATCATGACGGCTATAACAGAGATTAAAGTTATCATGTGGACTATCATAGTAGATTAATAGATCAAATCTAATACACAGACTAGAAACATGAATTCTACCATGATTTCGAACAGGAAGGACAAAAACACACACGATGCAACGGGAGCAGCACCGTTGGTGTTGAGCTTGTCGCCCATGTTGAGGAGGAAGAGGTTGCCGAGGTCGGGGAAGAAGTCATCGTCGGTGAAGTCATCGCTGCCAGCAGTCGCAAGAGTGCGCTCCCCAAATTTCAACAACGCCCGCCGAATGGAGCGCATGAGGGAGTGGCTGTAGGGGAGGTTGCGGCGGCCGAATGGAGCGCAGGAGTAGCACACGAAGCAGTAGATGGTGCTCCTCCCTAGACTCTATCTATGCTCTTATCTCTATCTCTACTACTCTTCTTTCTTTTTTATAATATACTAGTAGCTGTCAAATTGAATAGTACTATGCCGCCCGCTGCACGCCCGGCTGAACACGCCTCCTCGCCTCCATCAAACCCCTCCGTTAAACCCGCATGCAAACCGAGAAACCTACTCTAGTCCGCGCTAGGAAATTTGTTGGTTGTCGTTGGAGAACAATAGTCACGTCCAATCCATTTGAGTTAAATGCGTGTATGATTCTCCCTTTATAAAAAGTTAATTGCATCCTTAATCTTGTATTCTAAGTACTCTCTGGGTTCCACTATCAGTACAGTGTACATTACTTGCAGGCTGGCTACAGATTTGTGCAGAAAGTTAGGAAGAAACGAATCCATCCTTAATCTTGTATTCTAAGTACTCTATGGGTTGCAATCCCAATACAGTAGCGAAAGAAGTATATATTAAAAAAATATAAAAAGCTATAGTTTGGGATAGAATTCGAACTCAGGCCATCGTGCTGCAAGCATCCAGCCCGGACCAGTACACCAAGTGTTCATTGCGGACGATGCAGGAGTTAAATCTTCATAGCAATGAGCCCGTCTGTTGCAACAGATCCAAAGTAGAATAATATATATTCACAAATTTGAAAGAAAACAGATTAGTTTTGATATACATATCACTAAAAATATCTTATGTTTCACTCCAAATATATTCTTTGGGCTATTTTGATGAGGTAAGGGAGGAATGTGGTTGGTTTCAAGATACTAAGGCGTTTTGTGTAAACTGGAGCAGAGAAGTGGGAATTGTTGCAAAAGGCCACAACTTACATCACAACCATTAGATGCAGATCTAATGGTCAGAAATGGCGGATGGCAGACACACTATCATCACAAACTGAGTCTTTTATAGGAGTATAAGTATAAGTAATATAGGAGTAGGAGTAGAGAAAAAACCGAGTTGGTGATGATGGTGTGCCCGCCATCTTATAATATAGACCGTCCGATCTATATCTAACGGATAGAAAGCAAACTATGACAATTTTACAAAAGATACCCGCACCTCTCTCCGCATTTACAGATAAGGCCTTGCCTCGTTCATCCTTATCTACCACAACCTCATTGTCGGGCAATTAAAAAGGGAAGTCTCTGGAACAATCTGGCATGGTGGCCGCTGCCGGCGCCGTCGATCCCCATGCCTCTGCCCAGTCCGACCACCAGTCACCACCATGCCCCACTCCTCACCTTATTTATCATCATTCTCGAGATATTATATTTTTGATGAAATGGTTGAGATGCCATGTTTACGCTAAAATTCTCCAGATATCATTAGTTTTTACACATGGGATTACTCCTGCATGGGTCAATTACAACAGGTGTTTTGTAAGAAGATGCATCTTGATGTTTCGTGCAATGCATGTGCATCTTGCTAGTTTTTTTGCATATAGTTCCAAACACCATGTAGACACGGTCTTTGACCATTTTACAACTATGTTAGTATCATTGTTAGTGGTCAGCCGGTGCAAGTTATAGCCCCGGGTGTTTTAACCTTTTTTAGTAATGATATCTGGCAATTGTTCGCCACGTGCTCAATTATGGCAAATCCCACGTAACCATCACATTTCCATCCGACGGTGGCCTATTTTTAAGCCATAGTATTTGACAAAACTGCCACCCTTACACACATACTGTAACTGTGTCACGGGCGTTTGCAACTGCCATGTCCACCAGTGAACGTTTGCTGGGGATTGGAGTTAGCATCGATGGCGGTTCATAGTCGTTCCACGCTCGGGCGTCGAAGTTTGTAACTATTTTAGATTAGAATATAATAATCCTCCGGTGCTAGTAGTTGAGCAGAGTCCTACTCCACTACTACTATAGTCAAGCAAGTTAGGGCATAGTAGTAGGTACTGTAGGGAGTACCAGTACTGTGATCACTCAAGCAAGTTGTCTAGCATCGATATGAACCTACGCTGCTGGTACGTGTCTTTGTAAGTCAAGTGGCATGCTGTAGTCATCATCACCTGTCCACTTCCCGCAACACGTATTCACTTGTCCATCCTTGTCCGCACATAATCATCCAATCTTCCATCCCCACTAAGGCGCCTCCCCCCTCTTCTGAAACCCAAGCACTAATAATGGCAAAACCGAGCAACATCCGCCGAAAGATGGCTGGAATTCGCTCCCCACAGAGGTAATGAAGCTCATTGTTTCGCGTGTGGACAATCTTAGTACCATGCCGCTCACCGAGTGCTCGTCGGGGCTGTACCGTTTACTCAAAGCCCTCAGGCCGGAGCCTTTTAAGCTAGCTCCTTGCTTGCTGATGCCGCCCGATCTTCAAAAATGGCGTGTCACGCAGCATAACGATTGTAGGGTGGCAAGCATTAACGCTCCTGACTGCGATCCGATCCCCGTCACCCTCAACTACATTAACGGTATGTACTGGGTCGGCATGAACACGTCTTGGATGGTGCTCATCGATGGTGGCGGCAGCTGGATGCTCGTGGAGGTCTACACCCGGCGATTGATCCCCCTTCCTTCGATTAACACTGCACTTCTTTGGCACCGCGGCCCAGAATACTCGGAATCTTACAGTAGCCAACATGATACCAAGTTTGATTTGCTCAAGGATGTAATCTGCCAAGTGCCCACAAGATCTGCAAATTATAAAGACTTCAAGCTAATTGCGTTCTTCAACCGCGGTCTCGCCTATCTGACAGGTCACTACGTTAAGTGGATAAATCTGCATGTCCATCGCAGGATCATACACCCTCCATGGTTCTCTGATTCCATTGAACACAAGGGCTTCATTTACGCTGTCAACTCCTTCTATGACTCGACGTATTGCTAGCCTACTCCAGTCATCGCTACAAACGGCTGTTACAGCAGTATGTTACTTTCCTATGATATCATGATGGCTTGCTTATATTACTACCAAGATTTACAAAAAAAATATTCATGCTCAAAACATGCTATTCTTAAGATTGACTATATTAAGAGCCCTTTTTATTTGACACAACTTGATATGATGTTGTAGGCCACCTGGTGTCCCTACCCTTCCTAATCCCAGAACCTTTCAAAGAAAAGCGGCATGGCAGTTGCTGGTGGTTCCTGGCTTGATCAGACGACGACAAATGATCGATGATCGTTCACACGTACTGGACGTGTTGTTTTGCAGAATACAATCACAGTCACTGCAAGGTCTTTGAGCAGGATCCCAGCTTCTCTGGGCCTTCAGGAATTTTTGACTCGAGGCTGGTAAGTAGCCTTGGTACACGCTCTCTATTTCTTGGACTGAATTATCCGATTAACCAGGAGATAACCGACGGCAAGGATCATGATGGCAGCGCGATTTCATTCATCAGGGAAAACTGTGTGTACACAACGTACCGTGCGTCTCTGCATGCACCATACCCTAATATGTGCCGCCATGCTCTGCAGCCCAAAGTAGGAGAGAGAGCCACAAGTATCAGACTTCGACCTGCTGGCTGGAGTTTTCCCCGTCAGGCACCCATCTGGTTCAAGCTATCAGCCAATCTCCATAGCTTAATAAATAGTAACGTCTAACTGAGCCAGTTAGTTAGATGCGTACACTTGGTGTAGTAGGATCTTTATTTAGTTTGATGCATACACTTGTTCTTTTTTGGTAGCCCTTTTGTAATGATGGCCGATGTTTGGTTTGGAAGAGAGAGCTGTGTCTTTACTCTTCTGGCCTGCTTACTGCTTCTATTGCACCCCAGCCCTGGTTGTTGCTGCTGCTATTTTCAATGTACAATCAGTAGTATATTTCGTCTGTTGGTTGAATAAATGTGTTGTTAGAACGACAAACATAATATTTTGGAAGTTATTGCACAGTCCGATCCTTTAGTGCCCCGTACCGTACGTAGCACATACTATTTTTCATACGGAACACATTTTCCACTTGTTGATAACATGCAGCCCACTGATGAAGGCCCAATAGAGGAGCCCATAATTAACAGGAAGGGAGGCTATCACATGAATCTGGCCTAGGTACATGCTCATGGTCCCCTAAACATAAATAAGTAAATAAATAAATAAAGCTAAATGCTCATGCACCAGTTCTTTAAATTCATGATTTAACAGTAGGATATTATTTCCTATGATAGTGTCGTTATATTCAGTCGATATAATTCTTAGGCAAAGATAGTGACCAGTCTTCTTTCTCCCACCATTTTCTTCCTGAACCAGCGAACCCATGCAAATCTTAGTCAATGTCATAAATAGTTCTGGTCCATTTTTATTTTTCAATAAGAATGTCCAACCCAACCCAGCACATTGGCAGCATCACTTTATCCTCCGCCTTGGTGCGCTCGCCGCGGCGCCACCGTCCGGCCCTATCAACATAGTGAATCGGGAGAGGACTGTAGCTATGAGTATGATAGTAGGGACCCACCAGGTCCACTCCCGAACACAAGCAAAGCGCCTCTTTTACTACTCAGATGCACCCCTCATTTTTGTACTCTAATCCACCCTACTGATATTTGGGACCTACATCATTTTCAACGTATAGTCAATTAACGACAGAATTGTACAATTTTTTTAGGAGTTGTTCGGAGGAGCATGCTATAAACTGGGAAAATAGGTAGGCCACTATTTCTTTTTGAAGAATACCCAAGCTAGGCCTATTTGTTTTCTCCGACTTACTGGGATGCAAACTTTCAAGACGAGGAGGGATGCATTCCGGCCTGGCCAAAGAGTTTGGTTAGTATCTGTTAAAAGTAAATGGGAAAATTAGTTTCTTTTTTTGTTTTTGTTCTTCACCGATATTTTATATTTCATTGGATTTTAACATGACATAGTACTAATTCATTTTTAAATTTGTTTTAGTATGGCTGATAATTTTTGGATTAAGAATATTTTGTTCCCCAGCAAAAAATTGCGAATTTTCAAAATTTCGCACATTTTTAGTTCAATTATTTAACCCTGGTACTGACCAAAAAATGGGCAACAATTCTAAAAATGGAAAATGGGCTGCAACAAATTCCATATGAATTAGAAAATGAGTAAAAATTATGAAAATAATAGCAAATGGGCTGTACACGCCACAAATTTCAAGGCTGGATTATTTACGCAAGGCTTTGTCAGTCAACACATGATTCTAGTAGCAGTGACTGTTGGATGTCCATCCAATGGTCGACGTGCTTCTTCAATCTCTGATCTTCCTGCTCCAGCCGCCTAAACCAATGTCGGCGGGACTGCCTGCTCCCTCCTCTTGTGGCCCGCTGTCATGCCGTGCAGGCTTCACCGGCCCACCCTACTCCCTCCGCTAGCCTGGCTGCACGCAATCAACTGCCTCCTTATTAAGCAAAAAAATGATTCCTCCCACTGACATCTGGGGCGCACCGGTTCGGAGGCTGACCTATGGGCCTACTAAGTTGATGCGTACGCAGGGCTTTGTCAACTTAGTCAACAAAATATTCTAGTAGCAGTGACCGTTGGATTTGAATCGAACGGTCCTGTTGTTTCTTCAATCTCTGCTCTTCTTACACCAACCGCCCAAACCAGCGCCAGCAAGACCGCCTGCACCTGCCTCCAGTGGCCAGCTGTGCTGCCGTTGAGGCCTCACCGCCCCTACTACTCCCACCGCTGGCCAGGCCCTGCGGTGACGGCAGGCTCACACCGCAGCCGAACCAGTGAACCCTCGTACTCCTCTCCACGTGGGCATCCACTGCCATGTCTTTCCCGGCTCTGCATCGTCCCCTTCCTAGGCCTCGCTGTCATCCACCACCCTGGTGCTCTCGGTGCGCCGTGGTCAACGAAAGACATCCATCGGACGTGGACTTTACATGGAGAGGCTGATAGCTGGGTCCACGGCCACACACAAGGAAATGCCTCCTTATTACGCGCAAAATAATGATTCCTCCCCCTGACATCTGGGACCCACCAGAAGGGCCTCTGTATTTCGCTAAAAAAATGTTCCCCCCGCTGACAGGTCGGACCCACCAGCTATATCTTCGCACGCAAGGAAGTGCCTCCTTATTACGCACAAAAAATGCATACTTTCCCTGCTAGCTGGGACCCAGCATAGTGGGAGGCTGACATGTGGGCCTAATAAGTTGACGGGGATGGAGGGCTTTGTCAACTTAGTCATTATGAACGATTCTAGCTACAGTGACCGTATGATGTCCATCCAATGGCCGTAGTGCTTCTGCAACCTCTGGTCTTCTTGCTCCATCCGCCCAAAGCAGTGCCGGTCGTGCCGCCCGCTCCTGCTTCCCGTGGCCGGCTGTGCTGCCGCGGAGGCCTCACCGCCCTCTACTGCTCCCACCGCTGGCCAGGCCATACGGCGACGACAACCTCACACCGCAACCGAACCAGTGAACCCTCGTACTCCTCTCCACGTGGGCATCCACTGCCACGTCTTCCCCAGCTCCGCGTCGTCCCCTTCCTAGGCCTTGCCGTCATACACCGCCTTGGTGCTCTCGGCGTGGCGTGGTCAATGTCGTCAACGACCGACTTCTATCGGAAGAGTACTATACGTGGAGAGGCTAACAGCTGGGTCCACGGCCGCAGCAAGGAAGTGCCTCCTTATTACGCAGAAAATAATGATTCCTCCACCCGACAGCAGGGACCGACTGGACGGGCCACTGTATTTCGTGAAAAAACATTTCCCCCTAACTGCTGAGACCCACCAGCTAGATCTTTGCACACAAGGAAGTGCCTGACAGTCGGGACCCACCTGGTCGAAGCGTATGTAGCGTTGTCATTCTAGTCGCGAACGTGTATGTACATACTGGTCGATCGGTCTCTCTGCAAGTATGAACTGTGGCCGAGTAAGTAGCGGCACGTGTGTCGTTGTAGAGCACCCGACATAGCAGTTCACGCAGTCCCGTCTAAGTCCTGTACACATACGCACAACCACAGGGCAAAAAATATGACCACGTAAGTACATATGGGCGAGGTCTCGAGCGCATACTCGCAGTCAGCAAGGGCTTCTGTACATGGAGAGGAAACGGACGGGAGCAACGATGTCCAGTTCATCGGGCAGCGAACCGGCTAGGTTGGAACGGAGAAAGAGCATCGTGTTCATCGGGAGGTAACAGAATGCATGCTGTTCATCGGGAGCCAACCGGCTTGGATGGAACAGCCTATGAAATGAGGCCGGGCGTACCACAGAACGGAGGAAACGGCCTTGTGTTCGACCAGTCAGGGTCGAAACGGGATCCTTTTCATCGGAGGGGTCTAGCATACCGCAAAACAGAGGAAACAGACTTCTCTTGGACCTCCTACGGTGGAAATGGTGTCCTGTTGATCGGGAGGGGTGTGGCGTACCGCAAAACGGAGGAAACGAACTTGTCTCGGAGCCCTACGGTCGAAATGGGGGCGTTGTTCATCGAGAGGGGTGTGGCGTACCGCAAAATGGGACTCCACGAGATACTGTTCATCTCCAGCGTCGACCTCCTGCAGCCTCCACTAGCTCCTGCTCATCCACCATTGACCTCCTCCAGCCTCCACCTGCAACTGTTCATCCATGGGCTCCTGTTCATCCAGCCTCCACCGCGCGCTCCTCCACCGGCTACTGTTCAACCAGCCCTCTCCACGGGGACCTGTTCAACCACCCCTCCACGGGCTATTGTTCATCCAGCCCTCCATCGACTACTGTTGAACCAGCCCTCCATGGGGTACTGCTCATCCATCCCTCCACATGGTCCTGTTCATCCACCGGCTCGATCGATCGGGGTCATGTTCATCCAGCGGCAACGGCCTCTACTACCACGGGTCCTGTTCATCGACCCCCCCACCATGAACTATTCATCCAAACCCCCCAACAATGCTCACTGTTCATCCAGACGCAGCATCGATCGGCTTTAGTTAGCATCAGTAGAGAAGGAATCACTCGGGTTCAGTTAACAACAAGAGATCGATCGATCGCTCGGGTTCAGTAATGCATAGCCTGCAGTGCAATCGCTTGGGTTCAGTTAGAGCCCAATGCCTCACACACGCGCGCATACGTACACGAGAAACACACATCGCTCGGACATCGACCACCCACCGTAACTGGGAACTTCCCTGATATTTTCCTCGCCCTCGCTTCTACCACGGTTTTGTCCGTCATGGACGGCCCAAAGAATGTCATGCAGATGCATCTCCGGCCCGCCCAGGATGAAAAGCCCATTTTCTGTCATGATTTTTTGTCATAGAAGTAGGACCCCACCACATCTATTATGATACCGGGTTTTGTCACAATTATCGTCATAGAAGTGTCATAAGCATGACAGGAAAAAAATTCGTTCGGCCCAAAATGTCACGGATGTGTGTTTTTTTTGTAGTAAGAGAAGTTACTCCACACAGACACACCCTTTTCTAAGCCTCACTACACCACAAAATTCTCCCTAAGTGTGTCTCCTCACACATATGCCACCCTAACAAACCCAAAAGTCTCCTAGTGCTCTCACCATTTAGCTTCCTTTATAAGCCACATTTACCTTTTCGATCTAGATCGATGCATCTAACCAAAGAATACATGTGCGAACCTCTCTTTCCCCCCCATGCAAAGCAAAAATTACATTTAGACAAGATATATACTCCACATCTTGTAGAGATAGTATGCCATCAATAGTTTATCAATAAGGAATCAAAAGCTCAATAAGGTTGGTGTTGGGGATATTACTACTGGACGTAAACCGGCCAGGGGTAACCAGATTAACTTTATGAAGATTAGAAGCCCATGAAGACGTAAGAATGATGGCGCTTTATGAAGGCCCAAGGCCCAGATGCGAGTTAAGGCCTATAGATGTAGTCCGACCTTATTATGTAACTTGCATTGTAAGATAGGAAGGATAGAGACCGAACCGGACACATTTATGATCCGGCTTCGGGACTCTGTAAACCGGCGGGCGTCAACCTATGTATATAAAGGGACGACCCGACAACGGTTTAGGGACGACAGACAACAACTCGAGGGCCAGTCAAAGCGGATTCGCTCCCTCGTCATCAAAACCCTAGCAATACCAATCACAACTAGACATAGGCTTTTACCTTCATCGAAGGGGCCGAACTAGTATAAACTCCCCGTGTCCCCTTGCCCGGTTTAACCCCTTTAAGCTAACCCGTTGCGATGGCTCCATGACTAGCTAAGTCCTTTCACAAGGACATCTGCCGTGACAAACCCAAGATAGTTGGCACCCACCGTGGGGCTATCGCACGATGGTTTCGAGTTCTTAAAGGGCAGCTTTGATGGACTCAAGGGATACGCTATGGGCCGGATGACAAAGAGTCATCGTGGCAAACTCTACATCGACAACTCAGGATGGGGCCCCGAGGCCGATTCAATCGAATACGGGTACCGGGTCCCCTTTGGTGAGATTCACGTCTTCATCGGCAAGATTGGCGAACCGGGCCCTGAGCCGGACACCTGCACCAACATCATCGAGACAGCTCAGCGTGCAAGCCCATCCCCGGTTCCGCCCTTGGCAAAGCATGTTTTCGTAGGTGTCATCCACAGAGCAGAATATGAGGACGGACCGGCATCTGATGAAGAAATTGTTGTCTGCTCCAACGACGAGTCTTCTGGAGAGACCGATTAGCTTTATCAGCTGCAGGACGGCCAGATTAGTGGGGGTTCCGAGGGCAACAGTATTCCGGACTCCCCTGATCTACCAAACCGGGCAGCTATCTTCATGGCCGGTACACAATCAGCGCCCCACTCATCGACCGCCGCAGCAACCGGTTCGGCAACCGCCACGCCAGCAGGGGCAGGGGGCTCTACGCCACCTCTGGCTCAAGTTCTGTCTGACTTGTTCGACGCTTTGGCAACATTGATGGCTGCAGAGGTGGATGCAGCGGTCCAGGTTCAACACAACGCAGAGATTGCAAAGGTGAAAGATCAGATAGCTCAGGCTAAAGCGGACCTAGCGGCAGAGAACGTTAGGATGGCTACAGAACGGGCTGAGTTGGAAGCTCAGGCCTATCGGATTAGGCTGGATAAGAACGCTTCCGGAGAAGTCATGAGAAGGAGATACCGATCGCATCTCCCATCGGGTTATGAGCCATGAAATCTATTCAATACGCTAGGAGCAGGAACTAGTAACCAGCCAATATTAAACCGGACGGAGGCGCCGGGAACAGGAGCGCCGGTTCAGCCGCGCACGATGGACCTGCCTCGTCAGAACAACATTGTGCCATAGTATGTTCCAACACCTTCCGGGCATTACTCCAACTCGTTGGACAACATTGTGGCCGCCGCTTCACGATTGACAACCCTCCCGAGCGACAGCGAATCACCAGTTGCAGTTGAGGCACGACGGGCGAGAGATCTCCTTCAAACAGCTCTAAACCAGCAACAGGCATATTCGCACAGCCGTGAAAAGATTCATTCCACCCCCTGTCCAAGCTGGAGCTACAGCAGGCACGTTGAGGATGAACCGGCCGTATCAAGCAGCGCACGTCACCGTAATCCGCCGCGAGGGCACAACCCGGCTGGGGGAGGTGCTAATGCACAGGATGTGGTAGACCATGGTCACGCGCGTCGAGAGGCCGAGTTAGCAGCTCTACATGGAGCCCGGCTACCTACTCTGGTTCACCCTGCTACTTCAGTAGAGCCAGGTGAGGTATTCAGTTCCTTAGGGGTGCCGTGTCTTACCCCCGCTTTACGTAATGTGAGGCTGCCCAAGGATTTCAAAGGACCTCGTAAGGTACCCAATTATACCACCGATCTGCAGCCAGAAGCATGGGTTGAAAGCTACGAGATGGCAATGGAGATGTTAGATGTGGATGAAGCGGTATGTGCTAAATACTTCACCATGATGTTGGAAGGAACAACTCGTACTTGGTTGAAGATCTTACCAACTAACTCTGTCGGGTCATGGGCCGAATTGAAGCACCGGTTTATCCAGAACTTCAAAGATACTTGTAAGCAACCCATGTCGATTGTGGATCTGGCCGCTTGTGTCCAAGAGGATGGAGAGTCCACGACCCATTGGGTAAAGCGGGTCTCAGCTATTCTGCATTCATCCGATCGTATCAATGCAGATACCGCAGTGCTAACATTGGAGGGCAATTGCCGTTTTCTGCCACTCAAACAGAAGTTAGGAAGTCTCAAACGTCACTGCAATGATATGTCAACGCTTATGGCCGCTTTGGTTAAGTACGCGGATTCAGATAATACCAAAGACCTTGACTCAGAGGAGGACAAATCAGGGAAAGGGAAAAAGAACGACAACACCAAGGGTCAGTAACATAATCCGGTAGGCCATGGGAACAATGGTAAACGCAAGGCTGACAACAGTTTGGACTTTGTGGCTAACACCAATGCTCAGGAGAATGGTCAGCGTCGTAAGGGTAAGCAGCCCTAGAGGGGCGGAGGTTCAGGCCCCAATTTGGAACGCCTGATAAATCAACCCTATCTGAAGCATGGATCAAAGGAGAAGCCAACATCGCATCTTTGGAAGGATTGTTACATCATGCGGGATTTCAAGAATTCCAATATGTTTTAGTACGATAATGGCCCGCCCGGCGGTTCAGGAGGTGGTTTCCACGGGCCGGGTTACGGAGGCGGCAGTTCCGATTCATGATTTCAGGGTAATCAAACCGGACACATCAATCAAGGGTACCAAGGCAACCAGGGAGGGTACAACCATTAGGAGAACCCGCAGCATCAGCAGCAGTCGGGCTATCAGAGCAATCCTAAGCAGTTAAATAGTGGGCAATATCATGTCTTCACCACTAGCTTGTGTAAGCATGACCAGAAGCTTCACAAGAGGGCAGTAAACTCTATTGAACCGGCGGTGCCTCAGTATTTGCGCTGGTTTGAGCAATCCACCCTAGGACACCCACCCCGGGACAATCCGAGTCACTTGTCCCTAGTGGTGGCCCCTCAAGTTGGGGGATATAAGTTCACTAAGGTACTCATGGATGGGGGAAGTAGTATCAACATTTTATATTATGATACCTTCCGTCGTATGGGGTTGACAGATAAGAGTCTTAATGTAACGCCCTCGATGCGGCTATATCTCCCACGTGTCGAAGCACGACTTAGAGGCATAACCGCATTGAAAGCAATGTCGCAAGTGAGGTAATCTTCACACAACCCATGTAATACATAAGGGAAAGAGATTCATAGTTGGCTTACAATTGCCACTTCACACAATAACATGAATAAAGCATTACATCATCCAGATACAATCAAGGTTCGACTACGGAACCCAAAATAAAAGAAGAACCCCAAATGCGACACGGTCCCCGATCGACCCCAACTGGGCTCCACTACTGATCAACTAGAACGAAACAACACAAAGGACAAGATCTTCAACGAGCTCCTCCTGAGCTGGGTTGCATCATCTGCATGGACTCATCGGCACCTGCAAGCTGGTTTTGGAAGTATCTGTGAGCCACAGGGACTCAGCAATCTCGCACCCTCGCGATCAAGACTATTTAAGCTTATGGGTAAGGTAAAGGTATGAGGTGGAGCTGCAGCAAGCAACTAGCATATATGGTGGCTAACATACGCAAAAGAGAGCGAAAAGAGATAGCAAAGCACGATTGAGAAACTATGATCAAGAAGTGATCCTAGAACAACCTAAGTCAAGCATAACTCCAACAACCGTGTTCACTTCCCGGACTCCGCCGGAAAGAGACCATCACGGTTACACACGCTGTTGATATATTTTAATTAGGTTAAGGTTTAGGTTATCTACAACCGGACATTAACAAATTCCCATCTGCCCATAACCGTGGGCACGGCTTTCGAAAGTTCAAATCCCTGCAGGGGTGTCCCAACTTAGCCCATGACAAGCTATCATGGTCAATGAAGGAATAGACCTCCTCCTGAGACATTCCGATCAGACTCGGTATCCCGGTTCTTCAAGACATCCTCGACAATGGTAAAACAAGTCCAGCAAAACCGCCCAATGTGCCGACATCCTGATGGGAGCTGCACATATCTCGTTCTCAGGGCAACACCGGATGAGACATCCTACGAGTAAAACCAGCCCTCAAGTTTCCCCAAGGTGGCCCCGCAGTCTATTCAGTTCGAACCAACGCTTAGACAAGCACTGGCCCGGGGGGGTTAAAATAAGATGACCCTCGGGATGCGTGACTCCCAAAGGGAAAAGGCTAGGTGGCGAATGGTAAAACCAAGGTTGGGCCGTGCTGGAGGAGTTTTGTTCAAAGCAAACTGTCAAGGGGTTCCCATTATAACCCAACGGCGTGAGGAACGCAAAATCCGGGAACATAACACCGATATGACGGAAACTAGGGCGGCAAGAGTGGAACAAAACACCAGGCATAAGGCCGAGCCTTCCACCCTTTACCAAGTATATAGATGCATTTATTAAATAAGATATATTGTGATATCCCAACAAGTAAACATGTTCCAACAAGGAACAACATCTCCATGTTCCAATGAGGAACAAACTTCAATCTTCACCTGCAACTAACAATGCTATAAGAGGGGCTGAGCAAAGCGGTAACATAGCCAATCAACGGTTTGCTAGGACAATGTGGGTTAGAGGCTTGGTTCAACAATATAGGTGGCATGATAAGCAAGTGGTAGGTATCGCAGCATAGGCATAGCAAAAGAGCGAGCATCTAGCAAAGCAAAGATAGTAGTGATTTCGAGGGTATGATCATCTTGCCTGAAATCCCGCAAGGAAGAAGAACGAGTCCATGAAGAAGACAAACGGACGTAGACGAACGGGTCCTCACAACGCGACGTTACCGGAACCAACCCGAAGAAGCAAACACCGGAAAGAAGCACACAACATAGTAAACAACCAACACATGAACATGGTATGATATGCGGGATGCGGTATGCGATGCATATGCATGATTTGAGAAGGAATGATTGAACCTGGCCTCAACTTGGAAATCCAGGTGTGCCACTGGAAACGTGAGATAAAATCGCTTGAAAACGATATAAAGATCACCGGAAACGGAGTTACGGTTTGGAAATGGCAAGCAATTCAAATATGACACCGGTCTGCGATTTACAGCAAGTAGCCAACTAAATGCAACAAGATGAACATGCTACAACACTCAAACATGGCAAAAAAAATACATGGCAGGAATCCATTCATGATGCTTAACAAAAGTCTAGCACTGAGCTATGGCCAATTCATATATTAACAGGTTCAAACAAGCATGGCAAAAATGCATATGGTAAATAGATTCTCAGACTTTGTGAAATTAACACTTGTCTGGGATTTCAGATCAGGTAGCACACTTTGGAGCAATAAAACTACATGATACAGGACCTGGACATGGCAAAGTAAAGCATGGCATGGAGCTACTCAAAGAGCTTAACAAAAGTCCCTTAGTGACCTTGAGCCAAAAGGGATCAGAAAATACAATTGCAAGCATGTGAACATGGCAAAAACATAATCAGTTCTCAGACTTGGAGAAAACTGGAACATGCTGAAAACAGATATCAAGTAGGCATGTTAACGAGCTCGACGCACTCACTACAGAGCAAGTCATGACAATCTAAGCATACACCCATCAAGAATACACATTATACAATCTAGACATGACAGGAACAATAACATAGCATGCACGGATCAACTACAACATCATCGGCAAAATCGCTAACAAATACACAATCTGCCCAGATTCACGAAGTAGCAAAAGTAGAGCTTGATTGACTCAAGCTAGGGTGCTCCATAATTGCAAACAAAGACATGGATGGATAGAGCACTACAAGATTAACAAAACATCCTTACTGATGATCCTCAAAAGAGGCACGGATCACTAGGAAACAACATGAACATAAGGCATAATGAGATAAACAGTCCAAGGACTTAGTGGAATTGCTAAGTCCCTGAAATCAGCATTACCAAGTGCCTCACTTTGCAAGCTTGTGCTAGTCACCACACAGATCACAAAAATACATGGGTTACACCTCTGGAAAGATGGCAAAACCCTTAACAAAACATATGTAGAGCTCAAGGGCATATCATGCACACAATAATCATGGCAAAAATGACAAATATCTAAATGGAGCAGCAGATCTGACAATTATCTCAAGTAGCACTCTTCTAGCAGCATTTCGGGCATCAAGATGAGCTCAAATGAAAATGATGCAATGAGATTAAATGATGTACTCTCCAAGATGAACATTTTGATATGCTATATGCATGAATCGGAGCCACGGATGCAAAATTTACGATGCGATGAACATGAGCATTTGAAACATGGGAAACTCGGGGACTTAGTAGAAATTACCACCTCCAGATCTAGGGTTCTTGGTACGGATAACGAGGCACGGACGAAGTTCACCGGAGCACGAACAGAGGCAGCGACGGCGGTGGCCAGAAGGCGCAGGATCTCGCCGGAGGGCGCGGACCCGAGCTAGATCCCACCGGATCCGGCCCGATCTGGGCGCGTGGCGCCATGGGGAGGACGGCGGCGACCGGTGGCGTTGAGGTCCGGCGACC
>NC_057794.1:472455324-472463061 GCF_018294505.1 Triticum aestivum
GCCTGGGCCCCGGCGGGCCGGCGCGCGGGTAGGCGCGGCGAAGTGGGCGCGGTGGCGGCGGCGAATCGGAGAGCGCCACGTGGCGGCGGACGGCGGAGCGGACATGTCCGTCGGCGGGATAAATGTCCGGCGCACGAGGAGAGGGAGGGGGTTAGGGTTAGACCGTGAATTTCGGAGGGGATCACATATTTGTAGGTAGAGGGAGCTAGGAGAGTCCAAATGAGGTGAGGTTTTTGGCCACGCGATCGTGATCGAACGACCGAGATGATAGAGATGGTTTTGGTGGGTTTTGGGCCAAAATGGAGGGGTGTTGGGCTGCAACACACACGAGGCCTTTTCGGTCCCTCGGTTAACCGTTGGAGCATCAAACGAAGTCCAAATGGTATGAAACTTGAGAAGCGGTCTACCGGTAGTAAACTAAGGCCGCTTGACAAGTCTCGGTCCAATCCGGAAATGTTTAATCCCCACGCACGAAAGAAAGGTAGAAACGACCATCGGAGGAGATAGGAGCGCCGGAATGCAAAACAAACAACGGGGAAAATGCTCGGATGCATGAGACGAACATGTATGCAAATGAAATGCACATGATGACATGATATGCAATGCATGATACACAAGCAATGACAAGGCAACAATAGCGAATAACTGGACGACACGTGGCACATCGGTCTCGGGGCGTTACAACACTCCACCACTACGAGAGGATCTCGTCCCGAGATCTAGAATGGCACCGGGGAAACAACGGAAGAGAAAGATAAGAGGAAAAATTAAGTTGCTTCTTTGACAAACGAGTGAAACCACGAACCTTGAAAGGGTTAAGCCATATCGAGAAAAGAATACAATGGAGATAAATGAAGTTGAAAGCACTCCGGTAGGGAAGCGGAATAAGGAATTACAAATTCGGACAGCACTCCGGATGAAAAGAGATGAAAGACTTGATAAAATGAAAGAGCTTGAGCAAAGGGGCACAACACTCCGGTTAAGATGATAACCATGATGAGGACAAGAAAAAGGTTTGAAAAGAGCAGCAACACAATTCCTCCGGGAGAGAGTAATAGAAGATAGATGATTAAAATAAAGAATGGAGAAGAAATGCCAACTTCTGTCACAAAGAGTTTGAAAAGGCATCTTTAGAAGAAGGGTCAAACGGAGTTGTTGGAACACCAACAACGAAAAGAATAATCTTGATATGGTCTTATGAAATACATCTCAAAATTATGAGGCGACAATCTGCCACTCACGGGAAAGAAGAATTGGATTGGCAATAACAAGGAGACAAGAAACTTATCACCGGAAGGAAAAAAATGAAGAACTTGGGTCATTTATAAACACCATAGATAGCAACAATCCTTAGGGAAGGCTTTAGGTGAAATATAACCCAAGATAACACCAATGAAGAGACTGATGGATTTAAAATATCTCATTCTTAACAACATGTGAATCATGAAAACATGAACTCAAATTATCAGGAATGACATAATACCACCTCTATTGATACGGAAGGAAGAATTGCACTCCGGATTGCAAGATGAAGAATGCTTGAGCTCATCTGAAAAGAATCTTGATGAACACTTTGAGAAGGAATTAGATCCTTGATGAACCATCATGTAGAACTTTCATGAGAACTCCGGAAATAAAAGAAATGATCAATCGAAATGGAGGATGAAAAGAATAAGGTTGAAGCCTTGCAATGATAAGATGGATCTTCATGATGATGAAAGCTTGGAACTCCGGGAAAAGAAAAGATGAAACAAATGAAACTGAGAATTTGATAAGCCTCCGGAATAAGGAATTAATATCTTGGATGAAACAAGAATAAGAATTACATTATGCTTCTCCTTCATCAATTAAATTGATGAAAATCAACGGATTTGGCATACTACTTATTCTCGTTGAAAGGATTAAGATAGATATAGCACAAACTTGAGAAGGTCTTCAACGAACCACCGGAAGGGTTGAAACAACGAATAAATAGATATGGTGACCAAGGAAGAGAACTCTTGAACGGACCACCGTAAGAATTGAAAATGATCGAAGTAGGGGTGCATCACCGGTAAGAATTAGCAAATGAATGAAGGTGCTTGAGACAAACTAGATACATGAGAACGAAGAGATCAAGAACTGATTAGAGGATATTTGATTGATGCACCGGCAAGATTGGAGAATGATAACTGACAGCTGAGAATGAATAAACCTGAATTGATGGACTCCGGATAACAAACTGAGAAGACTCTTGAATTACTCCGGATAGGTGAAAAGAATTCTCACGATCAAAACAACTACGAGAGGATGGCAACAAGCTAGAATCACGAATCTTGAAGAGAATGGATCAAGATTAAAGAGAAACTCTTCTTCGGTCTTCAAAATCCGAGAATGACAACGAGTAACACCACCAAGAATTATTGAGGCACACCGGAATGAAGAATGGAAAGGTTGATCCAACGATGAAAAGAATTTGAAAGGTCTTGGGGAAAAACATAAGACTGATGATAATTCATTCTTATGTCAAACTTTAAAAGGAATTTAGGAAAGCTCCGGGAAAATTAGAAGAGTCAGGTAAGATCCTGGGAAAAGACCTGTGGGTTAGGGCCCACTCAAAAGAAACACTGTAGAACAATTTAAAAGAGAGAATGCACCGGTTGAATTAAATGGCTAGAATGAGATAACAACCTCAAGATATCTTGAACGAATTAGGAATGAAAATACGAATCTTCTAAGATATCTTGAGCACTCCGGAACAAATGAATAACGAGAAGTGAATGAATATGAGGTGCACCGGCATGAGAAGGTATTGAAATGAGGAAAAGGGTAAGATCAACAAAGCTTGACTTGAAGAAGATAAAAGAAAGAAGAATGATGAACTAGAAACTCCATTAGTATCTTCATGAGAATCACCGGATAAGAACATTGAAGGAAAAGGATGGAGAGACTTCACATCAATAAGATGGATACTTGATCAAGAAATTTGAATCCTTCAAGAAAACAAGGGTGGGTGGGTGGGAAAACACTGTTGAGAATGAAACGAACACCGTTGAGAAGAAATGATACTTGATCTTGCGGATGTTGAAATGATCGGACCCACTTGAAGAGAAAACACACCGGTGAAAAGGATTGACAAGACAATCTTGATGATCAAGAAGGATTGGTATCCACATCAGAGTATGAGAACACCATTTGGGAAAGGTATGGAATCAACACTTGACATTGAAGCAACTCGAATACCACAACTCAAAACAAAACAAAGGATTGGCTTGCAGAATAAGCCAGAACAAACATATGATAGAGATTTCGTTCGAAGTTTTCATGGTGGGGCCTACACGGGCTCGATCGTACAGCACCATCATGTACAAGGCAGTGCACATGACATACGAAGCGTCCCTGAGTCGGCATAGCCAAGGACTCTTCAAGACACAACGAGACCACTATAAAACCAACCGTGAATAGGCGGACCACTAGACGTCGAACCCCAATTTCATATCATACCTCTGTCGGAAAGATATCCTAAGAGCTACTTGAATTCCCACTTATAAACTCCCGAAGTTTTTCGGTTATGCAATCAGGTGTTGGGCATACAGGGGAAGCATAATATCTCACCCAAACTAGCAAATCCTACATCCAGCTGTATCCATCCTTCAACACATAACCAAGAAACCTTCGGAAATCATCTACCTCAACCTTCGAAAAGCATCCGTTATACGAGTTATGGCAATACTCCCGAACTCCCGCCCCAGTACTGGGTGGCGTCGAGGTTATCTCACCAACGAACTGCATAAAAGAGATTTTCGATGTCGGCGTACTAAACTCAGGTATTCCAGAACTGCAACGATAAAATTATGACGACAACACCTCAGAGATCAACTCCCCGGGACACTTCCACAAAACCCCTGATAGGAGGCACCAAGACAATGTTCTCATCACAAAACCATCGGAACGATTCCAAGATACCCACGTGATCCTAAATTTTTTTTAGTGAAATTAGAGAAGAGAAGAGTCAAAACTCTACGTCAGGATGCCTTACCAGAGCGATGAGGAGACTGAGAAGTAAAAAGAATTCCTAAACTCTCCGATATATAATTCCTAAATAACTCAAAACATTTTTCTAGACACAACTCGGCCGCTAAAAACGATCAAGCAATAGGGCTCCTAAGGTCGGGGCAGGCTCTGATTACCAACTTGTAACGCCCTCGATGCGGCTATATCTCCCACGTGTCGAAGCACGACTTAGAGGCATAACCGCATTGAAAGCAATGTCGCAAGTGAGGTAATCTTCACACAACCCATGTAATACATAAGGGAAAGAGATACATAGTTGGCTTACAATCGCCACTTCACATAATAACATGAATAAAGCATTACATTAGCCAGATACAATCAAGGTCCGACTACGGAACCCATAATAAAAGAAGAACCCCAAATGAAACACGGTCCCCGATCGACCCCAACTGGGCTCCACTACTGATCAACTAGAACGAAACAACACAAAGGACAAGATCTTCAACGAGCTCCTCCTGAGTTGGGTTGCATCATCTGCACGGACTCATCGGCACCTGCAAGCTGGTTTTGGAAGTATCTGTGAGCCACAGGGACTCAGCAATCTCGCACCCTCGCGATCAAGACTATTTAAGCTTATGGGTAAGGTAAAGGTATGAGGTGGAGCGACTAGCATATATGGTGGCTCACATACGCAAAAGAGAGCGAGAAGAGATAGCAAAGCACGATCGAGAAACTATGATCAAGAAGTGATCCTAGAACAACCTACGTCAAGCATAACTCCAACAACTGTGTTCACTTCCCGGACTCCGCCGGAAAGAGACCATCACGGTTACACACGCTTTTGATATATTTTAATTAGGTTAAGGTTCAGGTTATCTACAACCGGACATTAACAAATTCCATCTGCCCATAACCGTGGGCACGGCTTTCGAAAGTTCAAATCCCTGCAGGGGTGTCCCAACTTAGCCCATGACAAGCTCTCACGGTCAACGAAGGAATAGACCTCCTCCCGAGACATTCCGATCAGACTCGGTATCCCGGTTCTTCAAGACATCCTCGACAATGGTAAAACAGGTCCAGCAAAGCCGCCCGATGTGCCAACATCCTGATGGGAGCTGCACATATCTCGTTCTCAGGGCAACACCGGATGAGACATCCTACGAGTAAAACCAGCCCTCAAGTTTCCCCGAGGTGGCCCTGCAGTCTACTCAGTTCGGACCAACACTTAGACAAGCACTGGCCCGGGGGGGTTAAAATAAGATGACCCTCGGGATGCGCGACTCCCAAAGGGAAAAGGCTAGGTGGCGAATGGTAAAACCAAGGTTGGGCCATGCTGGAGGAGTTTTATTCAAAGCAAACTGTCAAGGGGTTCCCATTATAACCCAACCGCATGAGGAACACAAAATCCGGGAACATAACACTGATATGACGGAAACTAGGGCCGCAAGAGTGGAACAAAACACCAGGCATAAGGCCGAGCCTTCCACCCTTTACAAAGTATATAGATGCATTAATTAAATAAGATATATTGTGATATCCCAACAAGTAAACATGTTCCAACAAGGAATAACATCTCCATGTTCCAATCAGGAACAAACTTCAATCTTCACCTGCAACTAACAACACTATAAGAGGGGCTGAGCAAAGCGGTAACATAGCCAATCAACGGTTTGCTAGGACAAGGTGGGTTAGAGGCTTCGTTCAACAATATGGGTGGCATGATAAGCAAGTGGTAGGTATCGCAGCATAGGCATGGCAAAAAAGCGAGCATCTAGCAAAGCAAAGATAGTAGTGATTTCGAGGGTATGATCATCTTGCCTGAAATCCCGCAAGGAAGAAGAACGAGTCCATGAAGAAGACAAATGGACGTAGACGAACGGGTCCTCACAACGAGGCGTTACCGGAACCAACTCGAAAAAGCAAACACCGGAAATAAGCACACAACATAGTAAACAACCAACACATGAACATGGTATGATATGCGGGATGCAGTATGCGATGCATATGCATGATTTGAGAAGGAATGATTGAACCTGGCCTCAACTTGGAAATCCAAGTGTGCCACTGGAAAGGTGAGATGAAATCTCTTGAAAACGATATAAAGATCACCAGAAACGGAGTTACGGTTTGGAAATGGCAAGCAATTCAAATATGACACCGGTCTGCGATTTAGAACAAGTAGCCAACTAAATGCAACAAGATGAACATGCTACAGCACTCAAACATGGCAAAAAAATACATGACAGGAATCCATTCATGATGCTTAACAAAAGTCTATCACTGAGCTACGGCCAATTCATATATTAACAGGTTCAAACAAGCATGGAAAAAATGCATATGGTAAACAGATTCTCAGACTTTGTGAAATTAACACTTGTCTGGGATTTCAGATCAGGTAGCACACTTTGGAGCAATAAAACTACATGCTACAGGACCTGGACATGGCAAAGTAAAGCATGGCATGGAGCTACTCAAAGAGCTTAACAAAAGTCCCTTAGTGACCTTGAGACAAAAGGGATCAGAAAATACAATTGCAAGCATGTGAACATGGCAAAAACATAATCAGTTCTCAGACTTGGAGAAAACTGGAACATGCTAAAAACAGATATCAAGTAGGCATGTTAACGAGCTCGACGCACACACTACAGAGCAAGTCATGACAATCTAAGCATACACCCATCAAGAATACACATTATACAATCTAGACATGACAAGAACAATAACATAGCATGCACGGATCAACTACAACATCATCGGCAAAATCGCTAACAAGTAGACAATCTACCCAGATTCATGAAGTAGCAAAAGTAGAGCTCGATTGACTCAAGCTAGGGTGCTCCATAATTGCAAACAAAGACATGGATGGATAGAGCACTACAAGATTAACAAAACATCCTTACTGATGATCCTCAAAAGAGGCATGGATCACTAGGAAACAACATGAACATAAGGCATAATGAGATAAACAGTCCAAGGACTTAGTGGAATTGCTAAGTCCCTGAAATCAACATTACCAAGTGCCTCACTTTGCAAGTTTGTGCTAGTCACCACACATATCACAAAAATACATGGGTTGCACCTCTCGAAAGATGGCAAAACCCTTAACAAAACATATGTAGAGCTCAAGGGCATATCATGCACACAATAATCATGGCAAAAATGACAAATATCTAAATGGAGCAGCAGATCTGACAATTATCTCAAGTAGCACTCTTCTAGCAGCATTTCGGGCGTCAAGATGAGCTCAAATGAAAATGATGCAATGAGATTAAATGATGTACTCTCTGAGATGAACATTTTAATATGCTATATGCATGAATCGGAGCCACGGATGCAAAGTTACGATGCGATGAACATGAGCATTTGAAACTCGGGGACTTAGTAGAAATTACCACCTCCAGATCTAGGGTTCTTGGCACGGATAACGAGGCACAGACGAAGTTCGCAAGAGCACGAACAGAGGCAGCGACAGCGGTGGCCGGAAGGCGCGGGATCTCGCCGGAGGGCGCGGACCCGAGCTAGATCCCGCCGGATCCGGCCCGATCCGGGCGCGTGGCGCCATAGGGAGGACGGCGGCGACCGGTGGCATGGAGGTCCGGTGACCTAGTTGGCGGGGCAGGGCGCCGGTGGAGAGCGGGGTGACAGCGCCGGCGCGAGGTGGCGGCAGCGTGCGGCGAGCTGGGCGGCGGGCGGAGGAGAACCGGGCGCGGTCGGGCGGCGCGGGGAGCTGGGCCGGGTGGGCCC